>NC_056731.1:885949766-885962266 GCF_019279795.1 Protopterus annectens
TACACCATATAGCCAAGACATGTGAAGACCAAATAAGATTTTCACATGTAGTACACACACATTACTTGCCAGAGATGTCTGTCAGTCCTTTGGTGGTGCTGTATGGCTCCTGGCAGCCTCCCTGGACATTGTTGGTATTGTATCCTCCACATACATGTAGGGATGTCCACTTATTCGCAATGCCATTGCTGCACCATATCTGGAACACCTTTTGATGACTATCTGCACTGTGTTCAATGGCATATGCAATGCTATGGGCATGTTTCTGTAGCCTTCTCCAGGGTGATACCTTTTCTAACATGTGATCCCTTTGCAGCATGTTAAGCTGTATGTGAACCATGGCTTTTGCTGTAGCAAGGAACTGTGGGTCTATGTTGGGATATCCTTGGTATGTGAGCTAAGTATTATTTGAAGTTAATCCGAGTCCATAATTGATGGTAGGTGTATATCCAATATGATGCACTGCTGTGGTTTTGTCACATGGTGCTGCACTACAGTATGAGCTTCATACTGTGCACACATATGCATCTAGTTTCTTGGACAATTTCCATGTCACATACTTGCTCCACTAACAGATTGGTTTGTCAATTGCACTGTACAGATTATAGATCACAGGACAGGTTGGATATATGTTTGGTCTTCTGTATTATGCTGACATTGTCATATATCAGAAATACCTGGCATTCTAACAGGTGTGCACACCTTTCATACACACTGTATAACAGCAATGTCTACAAGATGTCCTTACTCCTGGCCCTTTGTCCCGGAATTTTGCCAATCTTTATCCACATGTCCTGCAATGACAGATTTGTGAGGTTGGTATGCTACAGATATATGACACCACATGCAAATAGGCCGCTGTGATTTCCACTGTGTTATTAGGCAGTGGCCCCCACTACAAGTGATCATGCATATATTGACAGATGGCTGTGTGTAACACCTTAACATGCCTGTGGTACTGGCAAGCCAAAACAGTAAAATCTCATACTCACTGGCTTCAGGCTGCTGTACCTCATGTAGAGTCGAGGGACCTAGGTAGTAGGGAGGGAGAGGTATTGTTAGCTGATTCATAATATGCATTGGTCCACAATTAATGCTACATTTATGCACAGGTACAGTATAAACTATGATATATGCAATTTGCTGTCCTTCACCATAGATGCGCATTTGTGTGCATAACTAAACCCCACCCACTGATTTTATTCATTTATCTATTTTACAGTTTGTTTACCAGGATAGTCCATTGGTCCAAGAACAGCCTGCTTTCAATGGAGTCCCGTGGAGAAAATCTCCATGAACAACAATATAATAAGAAGGCAATACATTTACTGTTATGCAAAAGTATTGAAGAACGATGGTATTACATAACATTAAAAAACATCTACAATTGCAGTGAAAATATGGTTACAAATGTAAAAGGTAAAATTACACACATATAATTCAGCTAGAATAAGAAAACCACATTGCTGCATATTTCTGTTACATTTGTTAGAATGTGAAGTAACACGGGGTTGACATTACAGTTTTACATGAAATCTTAGCAGAGTTAAAGTAGGATAGGTGATGACAGGCGAAATTGGGACAATGACAAAAAAAGAAAACAAAGTAGAGCAAGAGTAGGAGTAAATAAGAAAAATGAAGATGGTGGTAGTCAGAGAAGGTCAGTATGATGAAGAGAAGAGAGAAGTAAAGGAGTGTGAGAAGTGGGGAAAAAAGAGGTGAGTCATGTGGGATGAGAGCAGGAACATTCCCAGAGGGTTTTGAGATGGGAATGAAGCAGGGTGTTAAAGGTCGAGTGGTTGTCTGTAATACGAATAAGAGGTGTCAGGGATTTCCAAAGGTGAGCTAGGGAAAAGGATAGTAGGTGCCTGCATGGAGGATGATCAGGCTTGTGCAGTTAATGAAAATTCTGGTTATTGGATCGGGATCACTACTAAATCTAGAAATTCCACAATCCCGAGACTCTGAATCCCGAGGACCAGAATCTCGAGACTGCGGAATCTCGAACATAAAAAAAAACATGTTCTAATGTATATGCAGGGGGGCAAATAGTGCCATGCAGAGTGCCATTCACTTCACCATAGTGCGATCTCAGAGTTGGTATATTTAAGTTACAGGGGGTGTGGGGGGTGCAGGGGGACCCCCTGCATATACATTAGACAATGTTGTTTTTTTGTTTATTTTTGTTTTTTTTTATGTTTGAGATTCTGCAATCTCAAGATTCTGATTCAAGATTCAGGGTCACGGGATTGTGGAATTACGAGATTTAGTAGGGATCCCATTGGATCTTAGAAGTCTGTTGGGTATCTGCATTTTGAAGGAAGATGCAAGGGAGGGGTAGATGGAGGGATTACAGATGAGTTTATCGGCATGAGTAAGTTGAATGTAGGTAAGACGGTTAGGAAGTTCAAGCAAATTTAGTTTGTGTATGGTATTGCAGTGGTGGTATTTGGATTTATAGCTGGTAGCAAACTTAGACATTTTCTGATAACAGGAGGATAGCTTTGTTTTTAGAGAATATTGAAGGTTGGTTAGAAGTGGGGTACCAAATAGGAGACAATGAATGAGGAAGGTGTTAGTAACATTCTAGTAGTGGGAGTGATATAGTGGTTATGGTGGTAGTATTTTTCCCTGACATATGCATCTCAAGACTCTATAGAACACAGCTGTAATACAATCTCAGTACATTGATGTGCACTTTTGACTTACCTGGATGCTCCTTGCCTTTTGCCCGGATGCCATCCACCTCCACGACTGAAAGTTCTTGTGTAGATCTTCTTGTGGGGGCTACCCCAAGGTTGGCCAGCAGCTCCTCCACTGCCATAAAAGGAGGCTGTGTAGCTGGCCACCCACCAGTAGTGGAATGGTCCCTCGCTACAGCAGCAGCCTGTTTCCAGGCATGCCAAATCAGGTCACTTGCTGTATGACGTACCTGATCTTACGTGCAACCATGGTGGCCCAAGTTGTTCACAGTTTGGACAATTTCATCCCACAGTGCAGTCTGCTCCCGCTGGTTTTGGCAACCCCGACCAAAAAAGATGGTATAGTTCTGCAGGATGGCCTCAGTTTTGGCCGAAGTCTCCTGCTCATTATAGTCCGGCTGCCACAGCATAGCACCTGGAAGACATAAACAGGGAAACACATCACAGGACCTCAGACATTACACAGACTCATTTACAGAGACAGCACATAACGAATTGTCAGCAGTGTACACTATATGCAAACACATGAGACACAGCACTGTATGAACATGCATTGTACTCCTGGTCCTGTTGTGTCATATTCCCCCTTATGAGAGCCAGTACATTTCATAAACCACCATTCAAAATTGTGTAGAAGGGTGACAGTGTCTGTGTTCCTTGCAGATGGGATGTTAAAGCTGCTCAGTCTTGGCTTGAATACAGTATGTAATGGAGCTGGAAGCATATATCTGAGTTCGTATAGGATGCAGACTGGAATGTTATCACTCCCCAAGGTGACTTGCTATTTTTACGTTTAAGTGAGCGGTTTGCACCAGATCCATGATGATGATGAGGGTAGTGGTGCATGTGGTGTGCATATCCATCTATACTGATGTTGAGCCAGGGTGGTGATGTTTGGCCTAAAAGTGTCTGCAGCAGGTTGGCTGTAGAGATGGTGTGTGCATGTATGTGCTATAACTGACCTTCATTACAGGCAGGTCTGGGTTGTTGCCTATGAGACCCAAATATGTGAAAACGGCATTCTGGTTACCCTCAGTGGATGTGTCCAATTTATACTCATAGTCAGCCTTACAATAATCCAGCTGTGACCTATTATGGTCATCCAGACAAAGGATGATATGCTGGCCAGTTGGTGCCTGCTCCTACTGTCCCCTCTACAGTGAATATAGCATCCCATTATGTGCTTTGTGCACTACTGCTGTCCAGCAAATGGGTTTACTCTACTTTGGTTGAGACAGGTTGTACAAGTTAGGTATTGCTGAGGCCATACAGCTATGTGGGTGGTCATATCAATGTTTGTATTAGGCATGGACACAAGGTCATAACACAGTTGGACACCTCTCTATTTCCTACATGATACTCCTGCTTATGGCAGTACCCATGTCTGTGTCAGGGTAATGCAATAATCATTATCTGTGGAAGTGTAACTCTGTTGGATGCACACACATTAACATTACACATGTGTACAACATGTACGGCTCAGTTACATGCTGTTTTGCATCCCATGTCAGGTGTTATGAAGCAGCCAGGTACACGTACCCATACATGCATACATCTGCACAGGTAATAACTGCTATACATTTTTGTTCTATGTCAGCATGGCACACTGTCATAACACTTTTGTTGCTCAGTCATTCCTGTCAGCCTGGTATGGGGCAACATGTGGAGGATGCTGTAAATACATGGTGGGCTATGGACCAACATTACTGACACTGTCTTCACATTGCTGTAACGCACATACAACATTTGATATTTGGCTAGCCTTTGCATTCACGCTCATGCCCTGGAGGATGTGTGTGTGTGTGTGTGTGTGTGTGTGTGTGTGTGTGTGTGTGTGTGTGTGTGTGTGTGTGTGTATATACATATATATATATATATATATATATATAATGAGAATAATGAATTTGTGCACAGCTTCAGTAAGTACAGAAGGATAACATTGATCAGTCATAGCATGAGGTAATGGTAAAGAGTGGTGGAAGCTAGGTTAAGAAGGGTGGTGAGGATTGCTGATCAGCAGTATCGTTTCATGCCAGGAAAGATCAGTACAGATGTACAGTATGTAAAAGTATGAGGCTGCTGGGTAAGAGGAAGAGGGGAAACCCTGAGATAAGGTGTATGTATGTGTTGATAGTGGACATACAGCTGGTTGGTGTGAAAGAGCAAGATGCAGAGGGCTGGAAGACATGCAGTCAGATGATCTGCTGTGCAGCCCCTAACGGGAATAGCCAAATGAAATGTAAGGAGATGTTGTAATGTCAGTGTTCATAGGTTGCCAATTCTTTGCCAGACATAGCACAACTGTTTTAGTGCATGACTACAAACCTGAGACACACATATGGTCAGTGTGCATAACACTGGACAGCTGAATGGTATGAGGTCATTATATCATATGCAGTTCAACACACACAGCTGCAACAGTACTTCACTATGCAAATACCCTGTACAGGTCCCTCACCTTTCTGATACAGACATGTATATCATACTAGTACTCACAATTAACATATGGCTATATGTGATATCCCAGTAGCTGGCCTAGGAGTGTCACAGTCAGGATTGTTCAAACCACAATCCAGTAGTAGTCATGTGACTGACTCAGGGGCATGAGCTGTGTTCTGTGTCACTACAGACAGACACAGTTGCTATGGCCATAGGTTCTGATCAGCAGTATATCAGTACAGCAACTGTTGCTGAGAAATATTTGTTGAACTTCCTATTTACCTCTTTTACACACCCCCTACTACATTCTGTTACATGATTACTTGTTTCACATACCATTTTTTTTGCCTGTTTCAGTTGCTGTATTTTGCAGGTAGACAGGTGTGTCTCACTGATTTTTTTTTTTTTTGGTAGTCTGGTTGTGATGGTCTTGCTTTTTGTTTTCTTGTTTTCTTTCTTTCTTTCTGCCTTTCTTTCTCTCTCTCTGGTAGATGTAGAAAAATATATCTGTTTTGTATAGGTAGCAGCTTGACCTTTGTAGGTAATGCTCATGATCAGATGATGGCTTGTGAACGAACTGGAGTCCCCCACTTGCTAATTGGATGTGGAACAGCTGTGGTATCATTCCTATAGCTAATTGCATGGAAACACACTCCAATAACTAAGCACTTCATGCGAGTGTTGGCCCATTTCCTTAGCTGTGAGCAGGACTTCATGGGGGTGTCTAACAAACAGCATCACAGAGGGTAGTTGGAAATACCTCTTACAACAAACAGTGTGTGGAGACAGGCCAACAAACAGGAGGGGGATGTTCCAGACATGGGGACAGAATGTAAGTATTGCTGTTATACATTTGAAGTAATGTTAGTTTAACAGGGTTTGTGTGGATATGGCTGTTCTGCATGATTTAAAGTCTGACATGACAGTGTTATGTGGTTGAGAAAATTCTCACGTGTAGGGCTATCTTCAGACTGGCCATGGTTTGGAGTCTTAGTTGTGGTGTGTTAATCAGACATTTTTGTCTTTATAAATACAGTAGCATACTCTGACAACTGAAGTTAGTAAATGGTAATATCCATGTGTGTTTCTAACTTTATATCCATCAGAAGAGATATGTTACAACAAACCCTGTTACACCAGAAACTTTCTCAGTTTATAACAGCAATATGTCAATGATGGCCCTGCGTTTGTGCCTCTGTTCCCCAAGTCTGTCAACGTTTGTCCATATGTCATGCAGTAAGAGGTGGATATGTATGGTATATCATTATTTACTGACATCTTTTCTGATATCAACCCAGTGATATATAAGACTGCCAGACATGTTATGTATTGGAGGCCTTATATTTGAGGACAAAACCTGTACATTTTGTTGTAGTCTGTACAGTAGTGGGGTATGTGTACTTATGGCATTTGCTGAGTGTCAGTATTGTGTAGCAGTGTATTGTGAATATGTTATTTGGCCAGTGTACAGAGTGGGGTAGATGTCAGTGTTCTTGGTCCTTTTCTATATGACGTTGCATACTGCTCCAGTTTCTGGTACCCTAACAGCATATATGCTTGTAGGGCCAGACTGAGACATGTCCCATACCACAGTCAGGCATCAGACTACACTGTGATTTGGGACAGTGTATGTAGGGGTAGTGTGTGAGTGGCAAATATGATGATGGGTTATGATCACACAGTCCATATGCTGTACTATTAATTAGGCTTGCCATTATGTGACTGTGACTGTGTTGAGATTGGTTGTGGGTATGCACTTTCACACTGGTGTATGTTACTCCATGCTGTTACATCCCTGTAGTGTCTGTTATATTTGTAATTACATGTGTTTTCCCTCATAGGAAAATTGGGTTAGTGTTGTGGCAGTCTGCCTGTAGTTTAGACAGTGCTTGGTGACATGTCTAGGAGCTCAGTGTATTTTCCCTAGTGTGATGTTATGTCCAGATATTTGTCAGATGTACTGCTGCCTGGTCACCATAAGTGTTGCGTATTTCCGTAAAAGTAGTGGGATGCTGTGAAGCTGTATGTCACTAACTAGTGGGAAGTAAGTGGACTTGGGACTTGTGCTCATCCAGTTAATATGTGTTATGACAGACAGCAGGGTGTGATTGTATCAAATGTGTGAGCTTATCTGCTCCAGTATTTGGGATATATCCCCATTTTCATGTCTTTAAACACCCCCTTTGTCAGGTTTGGTCCACATTTCTTGCACTAAGGAGTTCTGTGTATACCTCTTGACTCACCAGATTGTTTCAGACTGTCCAGGTTTATTGCTCATATTTCTGCTGTATTCCACAGAATCATTACAGTGATTTGTGTGGTACTTCACTATGATGATTTTATGATGTCTGCCAGTAACTGATGGCATACATTTCAGT
Organism: Protopterus annectens; assembly: GCF_019279795.1. Taxonomy (NCBI): domain Eukaryota; kingdom Metazoa; phylum Chordata; order Ceratodontiformes; family Protopteridae; genus Protopterus; species Protopterus annectens. Next base: position 885,957,286 of record NC_056731.1, read on the forward strand.
TTCAGAACTGCCTTTCTTCAGAACATGTATGTTGACACAAACCCTGTTACTGTAGTGACATTCTACATTTATAACTGCAATATTTACATTATACCCCCTTGCACTAAGAGGTTGAGAGTTATGGTGCTGAGGTATGACTCCACTACATGTTATGGGCATATTTTATATATATATATATACGCGCGTGTGTGTGTGTGTGTGTGTGTGTGTGTGTGTGTGTGTGTGTGTGTGTGTGTGTATGTGTGTATGTATATATATCTACATATGCATATTTGGATCCCTATCATATGATAAAAGCCTCATTTGACTGAAACCATAAGACTGAAATTTCAAACGACTGAAAAGTCACTTGACTGAAACCCATAAGACTGAAACCCATAATACTGAATTTCAGCATACTAAATTGTAAACTGGACCATATAAAACCAGACTAGGTGGGGGGGCTATGCCCCCCACACCCCCCTAACTATATATACTAACTCCAGGATTGCACTATAGTTGGGAAAAGGGCATATCTTTCATGTACCTCTAAGTAGTTTATATGCTGCCACTATTATGCTATTTTCCCCACTATAGTGCAATCCTGGAGTTAGTATATATAGTTAGGGTGTGTGGGGGGCACAACCCCTCCACATTGGGGGGATAGGAGGTGTATCCCCCCATGTAGTCTGGTTTTATATGGACCAGTTTAAAATTTAGTATGTTGAAATTGAGTATTATGGGTTTCAGTCTTATGGGTTTCAGTCAAATGACTTTTCAGTCTTTTGAAATTTTTTGAAATTTCAGTCTTATGGTCTCAGTCAAATGAGGTTTCTATCATATGATAGGGATCCGTATATATATATATATATATATATATATATATATATATATATATATATATATCCTTTTTATGTGTAAATATGAGTGTTGTATATTCCTTCTCAGATGTAGCTCACCATATTTATCTGATATGTGTATATTTAGATCTAGAAAGATGACTGCTTCCACAGCGTTTTCACTAACAAGTAGTAAAAAATTGTAGTACTCAAAGCAGTTTTTCACTACTAGTCAGTACATGTACTGAATGATATATTTGAAAAAACAACAGCTATTCTTACAGCTCAGATGACTTAATGGTTAAGTGCTGTTACTATAGTGTGCAGGGTCCTGGGTTCAAGACTTGTAAGGGCTATTTATTTTGTTGCTGGGATTTTGTTTACATTATTTACTTTTTTATTTTGTTTTCAGTGCTTTTCCAAGTAAGAGTAGATTGCAGATTGTAGTACTGGAACCATACACCCCTGCATTTAAAGCTGGGCTCTGAGTTCTGATTGTCTTGTTCTTAGTGTTTGAGCTGTATGTTTTTATGTATCTCCTATTGAATATTGCTTTGATATGTTGATATTAACTGTAGACTACTATGTTTTTAGGACATGTCATTGAGGACTGCTGTCATGTAGTAATGACATACCTTTCAGTTTCAGACGTCTATCTTTCAAAACATTCATCCTAATGCATAACTTGTTGGCTATCTACTTTCTGTCTGTCCTCTGTACAGATATGCAGATGTCAGGTATTGCTACAGCCATACCAGTATATCGGTGCCCACATTGTATTGTGCTGTGGGCCTGGACACTGCTGCTAGTTCTGACATATGGGACATTCCCTAATGTGGGCTTTGCCCCTTTTCCTTGCCTGTGTGAGGGACATTTCAGAGGTGGTGACCTACAGATTCACATACAGTAGGTGGCAATGCATCACAGGACAGGACATGTGAAGACAGCCAACCAACATGGGGGACATATCCCCAGATTTGTGAACAGATTCTATGTCATCAGTGCTGTTATACACATGGTAGATTGATAGATTGACAGAGTTTGTGTGGACATGCATTTAGTGAGTGACGTCACGACTCACAGTGATATGTCTCTGACATACCTCTCCACTGGCACGCTGTCCACAGAGTGGCCACATGTCTGCCAGTTATGTTTTGTCTGTTCCCCAGACAGTTGGTGTCTTTGGTAAATCAGTCATGCAGTCAGCAAATACTCACATCTACTGGTATTACCAACATCATATTCCTCATAAAGGATGGTACAACAAACCCAGTGACATCTGCAACTGTCTCAATGTATGACAACAGTATGTCCAATCTACCCCTGTGTTTGTGCCTCTGATCCCACCTAGTGATATAGGGCTTGATGCCTAGCTTAGTGAATTATTGCCTGATTTCTGAATAGGGAATGTTATCAAAGGCTTTGGCCAGATCAAGGTAGGTGTATTTATTTTATTTTTTATTTTATTTTACATTTGTTGACCGGGCTAGTCCAACTGGATACATGTCCATTTTCAGTGGAGGCCCGGGGAGAAAAGCTCCAGTAAAGTCATACTAAATAAGACATACAGAAACATCTGATATAAAATTTGAAAATAGTTTAAAAAAAGACTAAAAAAAGTAGAAAGATTTGAGAAAGGCACTTAGAGTATTACAGCATCAGATTAAGTAAAATTTAGAAAAATGACTGTATAAAAAGTGACTAGTACAATCAAGCATGGTGAGTAGTACTCAGGAGTGACAGAGTTAAGAATTAAGAAGGAAAGGATAGTTTACAAATCAAATAAATAGACAAAAAAATGTTTAGTCAGGGTTGTTGCAAGAGCATAGCCAGTGGTTAGAGAGGAAAAGTTTTAGGTTAGTTTTAAATAGTGGGAGTGAGGTTAGGGTTGTAAGGTCTTGTGGTAGGAGATTCCATATTTTGCCAACTGAATTAGAGAATATGGTCTCTCCTGCTAAGTTATTTGATAAGGAAGTATGAATCAGCATTCTATTAGAGGAGCATAGATTCCTCAGGTTATTGTATGGTCTTATGAGGGTAGAGAGCATTGGAGTGTTGTCGGGATGGTATAGGGCTTTGTGGGCAATTGTAAGTTGGTTACATTGTATTAGGTGAGGTAATTCAAGCCAGCCTAGTTGTTTAAGATTCAGACAGTGATGCGTCCTGTATGGAGAGTTTGTAGCAAATCTGGCAATATTGTTATATGATGTAGCTAGTTTGTTAAGATTATGCTTAGAAAGATTGGTGTATATGGGGGAAGCATATAATAGGGTAGAGATTAAGTGGGTTCTAGCTATTGTGGTTCTGGCTTCTGGTGTCAGGAAAGATTTGATTCTATAGAGAGATCCAAGTTTTCTGTTCGATTTTATTGTTGTGTTTATGTGAGTGTCAAATTTTAGTTGATTGTCAATTGTAATTCCTAGGAGTTTGGTGGTGGGGTCTGGAGAGATAAGGGTACCATTGCTGGATGTGAGTGTGAAATGAAGAGAGGGAGACAAGTGAGTGGGTGTAAAGAGCAAAAGTTTGTTTTTTTGGGGGTTAAGGAGGAGACAGTGGTTAGAGAACCATTGCTCTATAGTGGCGAAGGCTTTTTGTGTGAATAAATGAAGTTCAGTTTGGGATGAGCCAGAACAAATGATGGTTCTGTCATCTGCATATTGAATGCAGGTTGAATGTGGTGTAGCGAGATGAAGGTCATTTATGAAAATGGAAAACAGTAGTGGACCTAAAATAGAGCCCTGTGGGACACCTATGGGGGTGGGGAGGAGGTCTGAAAGATGGTTTTGCCAGAGAACTGCTTGTTTTTGGTTTTCCAGATAGGATGTAAACCAGTTTGTAGCAGGATTGTCAAGAGAGAGGGACTTCAAACAGTGGAGGAAGAGTTGATGATTGACCATGTCAAAGGCTTTAGACAGGTGTACAAAGAATGCTGAAGAAAGAATATTTTTGTTGCGATTTTTGTTGATACAGTTAGTAAAAGATAGCAAGGCTGTGGTAGTACTGTGGAATGGCCAAAATCCATGTTGACAGTTAGCTAGGAGATTATGGCGGAGTAGGTGGTTTAGTAATTGTTTGTGGATGCATTTCTCCATTATTTTTGCGAGTGGAGTTAGTAAAGCTATGGGGCAAAAGTTGGAAAACTCAATGGAGTCACCACCTTTATAAAGAAGAATAATGTGTGAAATTTTCCAGATAGATGAGATAGTGCCTTCTTTTATGGTTCTGTTGATCAGTATGGAGATGGGGTAGGCAATGGCTTTGGCACCTATTTGGAGGAATGGGGCGAAAGTTGGAAAACTCAATGGAGTTCGCACCTTTATAAAGAAGAATAATGTGTGAAATTTTCCAGATAGATGGGATAGTGCCTTCTTTTATGGTTCTGTTGATCAGTATGGAGATGGGGTAGGCAATGGGTTTGGCACCTATTTGAAGGTATTCTGCTGGTAATTTATCAGCTGAGGGGGTAGTAGGTTTTAATTTTTGAAGCAAGGAAGAGATATAGGAGGTGGGTATAGGTTCGAGGTGGAAGGGGGGAGGAATGGAGCTTGGAGTAGGTGATTTGGAGGTATCAGGGTTTTGTTGATTTGCTAGATTTACTATAGCAGAACTAAAGAAAGTATTAAAGGCATTAGCTGTTTGTATTGGGCAGTCAGGGTTAGAACCTAGTGGATTTGGCGTGGCTACTTTGCCAGGGCATAATAGTGTGTTAATAGCAGTCCAGAATTTTTGTGGTTGTTGAAGGGATGATTGTTGTAGTTGTGCATAAAAGTTCTTTTTATCTTGTAGAATAGCTTTTTTTGTCATGTTTCTTTGTTGTCTAAAAGTTTGGTGTGCAATTGTATTCTTTGTGGTACGCCATTTTGCCCAAGATTTATTTCTACTAAAGATTAGGTTCCTAGTATTGTTTGAGAGCCATTGGGCTGTTTTAGTTTTCATTCTTATGGATCGCATTGGGGCATGGTGTTCTAGGATTGTCAGGAAAGTGGTATTGAAGTAATTAACTGCTTCATTTATAGGGAGAGACTTAAGAGGTGACCAGTTGCATTGCTTACGTTTGGTTTGAAACAGTATACGGTTGAAATGTTTTTTGCTACGGGCTGTTCTGACTGAAGTAGGGATAGTAAAACTTGTTTTATGTCTGATAATATATATTAGAGAGTGGT